>NC_138825.1:3506958-3514106 GCF_965183815.1 Platalea leucorodia | reverse complement strand
AAATATTTGTAACTTTTATCTTGGGAAATTCTCAGGTTCAATAAACAAATACAGACTCTGAACATAGGATTCTTTGTCCTTTATTTATTACAGATCATCTCCCTAGTACGTTACTTAAAAAAGACTGCAGAACAGCGTGACGAGCTTTCAGCTAAAGCACTTAAACATAGACTACCTTTTTAAAGTTTTTTTTTTTTTCTTGAATAAATTGATATAGTCAAGCCACTTAAATTGCCAGTCATGTCCATCACTGGAAGAAGCATGTTTCTATAAAAAGGAAGTATAAGTTTTGTCACAGAACATCAATACTAAAAATCACTAGGCAGACCGCTTGGGTGAAGTGCTGGATCTGCAATGTCAATGGCAAAAGTTCTATTGACTTCTGCGGAGAAGTCATCCCTGGTTGTCTCAGATGACATTGAACTATGGATGTGCTTCGGGCACCTCAGAGGTATAAGAAAAGGCGAACACTTCGGTCTTTCCTTTGTTTCACAACACTGAGTGGCAAAACAGAGTCACATTCCTGTAAAAGTCTGATACATTAAAAAAAAAACTCTACAGTTTTTTAAAGATATACTGTTAATGACATATTAGCTACAGGTACAAAGCTGAGTTTTCACAGGGGAAAAAAAAAAAAACCAAAAAACAAAAAACAAACAACTTATTTGCTGTTTGGTCAGCGTGGGTTTAATGGTTTTCCATTTCCTTGAAATGATTTAAGCCAATGAGCCAAAATGGTCAAACTTTCAGCAGTCCTATGACTGGGTACTAGCCATGCCTAATTCAAATACAATGGCCACCAATGTGATTTAAATTCAAATTTTCAGAAAAGACATTCAGACCTGGGCCTTTGCTTCAAAGCCGTCTTTGTACAAATATTCCCCACAAATTTTATACGCTGAATTCAACTTGAAAGACCATGATCCACAAATGTACTCCGTATTTCAGAAGAAACTTGCAAAACATTATATAAGCTGCTGCTGTTTCAATGATGGAAAGCACAACCAAAGACTATAGAGCAGAGCCACAGACATGATGTTAACATCCATTACGCTACAGCATCAGGCACTAAACTGAGGTCTGGCAACATTCAGTGTGCCATAGAGCTTCCTCTGGTGGGACGCAGGATGAAATCACTGCAGTTGAGCAGAGATCTATAGAGGAAGCTTTCTCGTCCAAACTCACACGAAGAATGAAATGCTGGAGAATGACTGCAGCAGGGGCAGTTTCTAAGATATATAAAGGTTTAAACACCTAGTGTATTGTGCTTTAGTGCATCTGACCGCCATCTCTCAAATTAAAACAAAAAACAGGTAGCGAACTCATACAGTTTCACTACAGAGAGCTTTTTGTTGTGTCATGAAGCAACAAACCAGGTTTAACCACTGAACTCCAGGATTGTAAACGCAATTAGGTATTTAAGTGTGGTAATTCCATAGGAAACAACGTTGCAAGATTGTAGCAACAATGTATCAAAACACAGGGTAAAGCATTCATAGAGGGGAAGGTGATTTTATCTTAAAACAAGATCAAATTTTTTTAAGTGCAGTAATTCCATAGGAAACAACGTTGCAAGATTGTAGCAACAATGTATCAAAACGCAGGGTAAAGCATTCATAGAGGGGAAGGTGATTTATCTTAAAACAAGATCAAATTTTTTTAAGTGCGGTAATTCCATAGGAAACAATGTTGCAACATTGTAGCTACAATGTATCAAAACGCAGGGTAAAGCATTCGTAGAGGGGAAGGTGATTTTATCTTAAAACAAGATCAATTTTACACACTCCTCCCTGCCTCCTACCCCCACACACTGCCAAGCACCAGGACATTTGTACCCGACCTGTCTGCATTGCCAGCTTGCCAGACACTAACGTTGTGGACAGGATCCCTTGCAATGACATAGAGAGTATTTTGTGTAAGAAGATAAGTATAAAATAATTGAAAAAGTTACCCTGAAAGTCTACGTTCATCTCCAAGGAGGAAACAGGACAGAAAGCAAAGGTACAAGAAAGAAATCTGCAGAAGGTACAGAAAGAAGAAAGACACCACAATAAAGACCCCAAAATTCACCTTCACTGCTTTTGTATTACCTAAACAACCATGGAAAATAAACAAACATATGCCACATTCCCTAAATTTTCATGTAAATTTCTTCTGCCCCAGACATACTTTGTCTCTCTGCATGTGTTCATTTTCTTTAGTTCTTCCCTCTTCCATCTGCTCTGTCTTTCCTATTCTCTGTCCATCCCCAGTCCCACTGCTTGGATTGATGCCACTAGTAGTGCCAAAGTGGAACAAAAATATGCACCAAATAATCGCTCACAGCCTTCTTATATACGGACTTCATTTAATTAGGTCTGAATAAGACCTGACTAGCCAGAAAGACAGCCTCTGAGTATACGCAATTGCCAGAGTCGCCAGTGAAAACAGAACATTGATGCCATAAGTTGGCCCGTGGAATAATATGTGACATTCCATTTTGTGACAGATGTGAGACACACATCTGTGCTTCAGATGTCTGAAAAAATGCAGTTGTATTGTCTCTGTATACATACATAGATACTGCAAGAAGGCACAAAGTCACTGAAAATCAACATCTGCTGCATGTACAAGAGTATAATTTGGTTCAAAGTATTCAGATAATTATCCACACAGAGCTACATTTTCTGGTTAATATTGCCAACCAATTTCAACCTTGCACCTAGATTTATGAAAAGGAATGTCTGAATTACCTGAGCATTAACAATGTGTATGTACAAACACATAGCTACATGTACACAGGGCTGAGTATTACCCTTACATTTCGTATCTGAGAAAAAGAACCCAAGAGACGCTTCTCTGAAGATTTTAGAAGGAGCAGACATTAACATCTGTACAAATAACTTCTTTATTCCATTACTCAGATGCCAAACTGAGAAGAAGCATTAGCATCTTGATTTCAACTCATGAGTTTCATGCTAAATTATATTTTACCTCTCTTTTGCTTTATTTCAGTACTCTTGGTCCTCCTTTACAAAATTTACGTGTGTTTCCATGCAAGTAACACTGAAAACTTAAGCCTTTCTATTCTGATTTTAAATGAAAAGATCATATATTTTAATAGTGAATTCTCTTATGTGATTGCTGCCCATTCCTAAAACTGAAGCTATTAGCAGCTGTAAACTTTCCTTCCCTACAGTTGCTTAGCTTCAATGACAATTTTAGATTAAAATTAATTCACATGATTAAATAAATTGGAATATTAAAAATAGAACTATAGAATGATAAAAGCAATGTAGATACTTTAGATATAACACAAAGTTTTTAATTAAAACACAGAATCTTCAATTTGCTTCTAAATAAAACAGTAACCTTCACTTGATTGATTCTAGGAGCGTTGCTGATATATCTTGTTATAGTGGCGTGAATCACATATTAATTAACAATTTGAGTAATTAAAATGTTTTTATTCTTCAAAGATATTGGAGATGGAGCCAAATATCTATCATACATGTGCAAAATTTATGGCATCCAGCACTGAAGGAAATTTAGTGCAGAACAAGAAAATACAGGTCTGGCTGGCTAGTATATACTTTGAGGTAACTATTTTTAGCTTACTTGCTGTATGATGATATGTACAAACTGAGTTGATCTAAGAGATAAATCTGTTGTTCATGAGGATATATTTGATGTAATCCTTACAAGTAAAGGTAAACTAAGCCTCTTCCATGTTTACAGGAAATCTACTAGTGTTTACAGCTTCTGTCCAAATTCACTGTTTCTATGAGCTCCAAAAAGCAATTATCTGTGTGCAGAAACATACCTGTACAGCATTGCTTTCTCATCCTTAGAGAAATGAAGAGTTCCTTAGCGTACTTCAGCAATTCACACATTTATTTTCTTCACACACACACATAATGGCCAAAATCCCACCTTACTCATGCCGGTAACACCAGAAATACATATACTGTCACTATAGTTACTAAAAACATACTCTAATCTTTATAATTCATATATAATGAGTACCTTCAGTTTGTCCCCCTTTGTTGACTACACAGGTTGTGCCTTCCCCTGTGACATTATCCCCCAGCATGGGCTCTGCACGCTGGCCAACCCCTGGCTCCTCTGAGGAGACCTGCTGCCGCCTCTGCCCTTCCACAGACCTCCCCTCCCTTCCCAGGGGCTGCTTCTTCTCCCAGGACCCTTTCAGCCTCCTTTATCAAACACCTTCTCCTCAGCTTTAAGGTTTCTGTCCAGCTGCCCTGAACAAAGCTCACCCGGGCCAGCCTCCCACACGCCTCACCGTTTGCCCACCCACTTACTTTCAGCTGCACAAATGACTCTGTGCCTTTTGCTGCCTCCACGGCTTGAATATTATCACTCATTTATGTGTTGCTCACCTTTGTTTTCGTCACATTTCTTTTCTATTAGTCTTCTGTCACCTTTATTTCCACTCTTCTCCCAAGATGGGTGCTTGTGCTGGGTGTGAGTGCCCGGGCGTCGGCTGCGCTGTGAGGAAAGGCGGGAACTGCCCCCTGCTGGGAGCGGCCGGTTCCGGATGGTTCCAGCCGGTTCCAGCAGCCCCACCCCAGGGCACAGCCCCGCCCTCGCCACAGGCGCCTCAGGGGAAGCGGAGAAGAGGCAAAATGGCGCCCAGCAGCGAGGTGTGAGGAAAGGAACCCAAACTCGTGAGGAACAGCCCTGGAGACGGGAGGGGAGAGGAGGTGGGGGAGGAAGAAAAGGTGCTCCAGGCCTGGGGCTGAGACCAGGGCGGGGCGGGTTCACCTCACAGGCAGAGGTGGAGGTGGCGATGGGGCAGAGACCCTGCTGTGGAGCTGTGTCAGCCCAGGCTAGTACAAAGCTACTTTTTTTTTTTTTTTTTTTTTTTTTTAAAAAAAGGAGAAAATATGAAATTGGTGCACAAGTTTGGTATCTATCCCAGGTTTCATTGAGATTCTTGTTAAAAAAACCCTCTTGAACACCTCGACAACTAGCGCATTATACTGTCAACTCTAAACTTCTGATGAAAAATATATACGTACATAAATTTATATGTCACCCCAAGGAGTATAAAAATATACAGGTACTATAAACTATATTTCTGTACACTGTTTCTTGTGAGTGCTAGGCACAACAACAGAGACTTTCTTGTGTACCCACACGTATTCTGGCTTATGTAAATTCAGTGGGAACTTTTGCTCTTATTCCAAAGAGTTTTCCCAACAAATCACACAAAAATCAGCAACTCTTTCCTACGTTATTCAGGATTTTTAATATTAGCGCACTTCAGGTATTCCCTAGCACTGTCAAACCACAGTACATAATATAATTTCAGCATTTAAACTTTCATCCCAATCTGGGTTGAAAACAAGATATTTCTATGTTAGAATGTCTACGTTTCCACATTGCGATAACCTTGCTTGCGCGTCTATGTAACACACACGAGAGATCTTTCATTTCTCCTCAATGGGAAGAGAATGGCTCAACTGCAGATCATAGATCTTAAACAACTGGAGTCAAGTTGCAAAAGCCTGTGTTGGCAGGTCAACAGTTTGAACTCCTTTCTCTACACATCTTCACTTGCCATCAGGTCAACACAAATATTTAAGGACTGAGCGCAGCTGTGAACAAAGAAAGCCAGTGCTGGTGAAGGGGCACGAATTCTTCCCCCTCACACAGTCTCTCTCGCACACGCCACAGCAAACTGCCCGAATGCTGGGGCTACTGTCCCTTTACGCTCTCACACGATATCCACCTGACGGTGCGTCCAGCCCACGGGTCCGATGAGTCCTGTGTGCTTTATTTGCTGGCAATTTTGAACACTGTCAAAATTCCTCTACAAGGCTGACTCCGCCCCTCCACATTTTTCATAATACTTCTCAGCAGTTTAAGTTTTATTCCTCCCAAATCTTGTTCCCTGAGGCCGGATGCTTCCACAATATTGTTTTCTATCACCTGGCAGAATATCTTTCTCCGTTATGAAAAGGATTACATACATTCTGTAAAGTAGCAAGCATTTAGAACAGTTCTGTCCAAGTATTGTCAATCACTATGTGGAATATACGGAACCTGGAATTCCCTCAGCAGTGGCAGAGAGTCCCAATTGCTGTAGTTTTCATAATGTTCTATACATTATTCTGGGCATCTTGAGCTACAGAAACCTGGGGTCTACGCACTAGTCAGATATAGAGGGACCAGATAAGTGTTGGCACAGAGATGTGATTTTGCGCTTAACACACTGTTTGAGAGAAAGCCTTATCTAACATGCTCCTGGCCTGGATCCAACTGGCTTGTCTTGACTCAGCATCACACTGTAAAGACTACACAAACAACAAAATAACTCTGGGATTCCCAAGGTGTGCCAATATGAATATTTTAGTTTGAATCAGGAGTGTTTTGGAAGCTAACATGGAGGATGCTTTGAGGAGCGTACCCCATGCACTCTGCTATTGGGAGATAGCTTGTGAGACCTGACTAGAGTAAACACTCAAGTAAATACCTGTTGAAGCAACAATTGTATTTCTTCTTTTTCCCAGACTTATCAGCTAAGAATAAGTAAGAAACAGCAGAAGCGTCATATATCATGTTCTGCTTTAACAAAAAATCTGGACTTCAGGCTCCTGGAGCTAAGGAGAAATTCCTTAACTTCCACCAGATGTAGAAATACATATTTTCCTTTCAGGGCCGTTGCTGGAATAAACGTCTGACACTAAACAGTGAATGCTACTGCAGGCCTGATTTCATCCAGTCCCCAGCATCCTCTAATAAAGGTAAACAAACACTAAGTATGTAGAGGATTAATGATCACTAACCGATGTTTTCTTATGAGATCTGGGATAATTCAGTGAAGACTGAAAAGATGAGGGAGGCAGAAATTAAACTAAACACTACTTTCACTGACCTTACATGCCTTGAGACTTGCTTTCATATATGACCTAGGTGCCATGATTAAAGAACGCAGGAGAGGCAGAGCCCCAACTACAGCTTTCAAAGCACACTCATGACATTACAACATTCAGCCATAACAGGAGAAGGTTACACCTGGATCAATTGGATTGTTACTGACCATGATGCAGAAAGTTAATGTAGGAGCTAGGCTCTGCCTGGAAAACAAACTAGACTTGTAAATACCACAGATCAGGATCCATAAGTTTAAAAAAAAAAGTACC